>NC_057797.1:508360648-508384830 GCF_018294505.1 Triticum aestivum
TCACTAGCACTTTCAGTGTGTCATACCAAGCTCGAGGGGCTTGTTTAAGGCCATACAATGCCTTGTTGAGCTTGTAAACCATGTCAGGATGTTTTGGATCTTCAAAGCCAGGCGGTTGTGCAACATACACTTCTTCAATCTTGCCATTGAGAAAGGCGCTCTTCACATCCATTTGATACAGAAGAATGTTATGATGATTTGCATAGGCCAGCAGTATGCGCATAGCTTCAAGCCTAGCCACAGGAGCAAATGTTTCATCGAAGTCAATTCCTTCAACTTGAGTGTATCCTTGAGCAACGAGACGAGCTTTGTTTCTGACAACTTGACCATGCTCATCTTGCTTGTTGCGATATATCCATTTAGTGCCTATGATATTGTGCTTACGAGGATCAGGATGCTTGACCAGTTCCCATACATTATTCAACTCAAACTGTTGAAGCTCTTCTTGCATAGCTTGAATCCATTCAGGTTCCATGAAGGCTTCATCAACTTTCTTTGGTTCGGATATTGAGACAAATGCGAAGTGTCCACAAAAATTTGCTAGTTGTGTTGCCCTTGAACGAGTGAGTGGACCAGGTGCATTGATGCTGTCAATTATTCTCTCAATATGTACTTCATTTGCAACACGAGGATGAACAGGACGAAGATTTTGCTCTTGCTAATCATCGTCATCGTTAGAAGGATTGTCTTCAGACTGAGCATTGTCTTCAGGTTGATCAGGCGCAGAGATGATGAGTTCCTCTTCAGGCTGAGCTTCAGACGGTATGATTTCTCCAGTTCCCATAAGCTTGATGGTTTCACTAGATGGAACTTCATCTAGCACATTTGGCAGGTGCTCTCTTTGCGAGCCGTTAGTCTCATCGAACCGCACATCCACAGTTTCAACCACTTTATAGTGAAAGAGGTTGAAGACTCTGTAGGAGTGCGAATCCTTTCTGTATCCAAGCATAAAACCTTCACGTGCTTTCGGTGCAAATTTTGAAGTGTGATGTGGATCCTTGATCCAGCACCTAGCACCGAATACTCAGAAGTAACTGACATCTGGCTTCTTACCAGTGAGGAGCTCATAGGATGTTTTGTTCAGAAGCTTGTGAAGATAAACACGGTTGATGATATGGCATGCAGTATCAATGGCTTCTCGCCAAAACTTTCTTGGAGTCCTGTATTCGTCGAGCATCGTCCGGGCCATCTCAATAAGTGTTCTGTTCTTGCGTTCCACGATGCCATTCTGTTGCGGCGTGTACGGAGCTGAGAATTCATGAGTGATGCCCAAAGTATCAAGATAAGTGTCGAGGCCAGTGTTCTTGAATTCAGTGCCATTGTCACTTCTGATGTGCTTGATCTTGACGCCATAGTTGTTCATGGCTCGATTGGCGAAACGTATGAAGACATCCTGCACTTCAGTCTTGTTGAGGATTATATGCACCCAAGTATATCTTGAATAATCATCAAGAATGATGAAGCCATAGAGACAAGCAGTAGTAGTAAGAGTTGAGTAGTGAGTGGGACCGAAGAGGTCCATGTGTAGCAGTTCGAAGGGTTGAGTCGTTGTCATGATTGTCTTCGAGGGATGCTTGGCCCTCGTCATCTTTCCAGCTTCACAGGCACCGCATAGGTGATCCTTCTTGAACTTGACGCCTTCGATGCCTAAGTCATGCTTCTTCTTTGTAAGAGTGTGCAAGTTCCTCATGCCAGCATGCCCTAGCCTCCGATGCCAGAGCCAGCATTCTGAAGCTTTCGCAAGAAGACATACAGTGAGTTGTGGTCCTGCTGAGAAATCTACCACATACAAATCATCTTTCTGATACCCTTCAAAGACTAGAGACTTGTCAGATTCCATTAGAACAAGGCAGCGATATTTTCCAAATATCACAATCATGTTTAAATCGCAAAGCATTGAGACAGACATTAAGTTGAAACCAAGGGATTCTACAAGCATCACTTTATCCATGTGTTGATCCCTTGAGATTGCAACTCTACCTAGACCCAATACCTTGCTTTTACCAGTATCAGCAAATGTGATGTGACTCTTGTCAGATGGACGTAAGGTTGAGTCCATAAGAATACTTTGCTTGCCAGTCATGTGATTAGTACACCCACTATCAATAATCCATTCTGAAGCAGCTGGTGTCATACCCTACAGTGCAGTTAGGGGGATAGGCTTCACGAAGAGAATTGTGAGGCATAAACATTTGACGAGCAAGTGGATTATGAAAGCTTAGATCGAGGTTAGGACTGACAGGGCAAGTAGCAAGCGATTCAGGAACAAAATACATAATAAGACCATTTGGGCATTTGATCTTGCGCCCTACAAGATGTTTAAGGTCCCCAGCAATATCTTCAGACGAATTTGATTTCCGGCTGGAGACCCTTCCCTGCAAAAGAGAGTTAAGCTTTCTTAGCCACCCACATCTTCAAGGGTGGCTTCGAGGCAATGAGTCTAAGTGCAGCATCTGAGAACTTTGGCTTTGGAGCCCTAGCAAATAGTCTTGCAGGTGGACAATAGTACTCATAAGAATAAGCAGAGTAGTTCTTTGTCTTATGAACATGGCGGTTTGATGAAACACGCTAATATTCATAGGCCTGAGTACGGTTTCCCTGCAAATCATTTGCGTTAGTGCGACTCAGGTGAGTCCTTTGTCTGTGTGAAGCCTTTGGACCATATGAAGCCTATGGTCTGAGATTTGTCTTCTTCACTTGTGGTGTCATGACGAAATTCACGGGAAGATTCTCCAACCACTTTTTCGGCACCCAGACTTTCTTCATAGGTGGCCCATTCCTGCAGTTAGTACCAATATACCTGGCAAACACTTCACCATCCTGATTCTTAAACAGTTTATAGTTTGCATCAAAGGATTCATCAATAACAATGGGATTAGCACAAGTGAAGCCAGACAGGGTGGATGGATCCACTGAAGGTTCCTTTGCAGCAACCCATGTGGTTTTGGGGTACTGCTCAGGTTTCCAGTAAGAGCCATCAGCATTCATTTTCCTTTCAAACCCAAGACCCTCTTTCCTAGGGTTTCGATTCAGGATCTGCCTTTTGAGGACATCACATAGTGTCTGATGCCCTTTGAGACTTTTGTACATCCCTGTTTCAAGCAATGTCTTCAACCTAGCATTTTCATCAGCAATAGCAGTGGTATCCTCAGCAGAGGGGTTAGTTACCACATCAACATTTGAAGATATTGCAATAGTAGCAGCAGTAGAACATCCAGCAACAGAAGTAGCGTTGTCACGCTCAATGCATTTAAGACATGGTGGTTCAAATCCTTCCTGAACGGAACTGATCTGTTTGGCGCGAAGTGACTCGTTTTCCTTTTGAAGATCTTCATGAGCCACTCTCAATTTCTCAAGATCTTGCTTCCTTTGAAGATAATCATAGGAAAGCTTTTCATGAGTTGTTCAGAGTGTTTCATGACAACTTTCAAGTTCCTCATACTTAACATGAAGATTTTTTATGTCTTCAATTAAGGACTGAGATCGAGTCATTTCAGCGTCTAACAGGTCATCGCTTTTGTCTAACAGCTTTTGAATATGTTCCATAGCTTTCTATTGTTCAGTTGCAATTTTAGCAAGTGTTTTCTAGCTGGGTTTGGAACCACGATCAGAGTCATCTTCACTGGATGTTTGATAGTGAGTAGTGCGTGTGTTTACCTTGGCACCGCGTGCCATGAAGCAGTAGGTGGGAGCGAGTAGTCCTTGTCATTTGCATCGGCGTCGGTGATGAAGTCATTGTCTTCAGTGTTGAAGATGGACTTGGCAACGTATGCTGTAGCCAGACTTGCAATGCCAGAATCGGACTCCTCCTCAGACTCCACCTCCGCCTCCTCAGAAGCAGACTCCTCCTCTGAATCCATTTCCTTGCCAACAAACGCACGAGCCTTGCCAGATGAGCTCTTCTTGTGTGATGAAGACTTTGAGGAAGACTTGGAAGAAGACTTTGAGTATTTCTTCTTCTTGTTGTCGTCAGAATCATACTCCTTGCTCTTCTTCTTGTTGTTGTTCTCATTGTCCCACTGCGGACACTCAGAGATGTAGTGGCCAGGTTTCTTGCACTTGTGGCATGTTCTCTTCTTGTAGTCATGAGCAGAAGCTTCATCATTCCTTGAGCTTGATCGTGAAGACTTTCTGAAGCCTTTCTTCTTGGTGAATTTTTGGAACTTCTTCACAAGCATAGCAAGCTCCTTTCCAATGTCTTCGGGATCATCAGAACTGCTGTCAGATTCTTCTTCAGATGAGGAGATAGCTTTTGCCTTCAAGGCACGAGTTCGCCCATAGTTGGGACCGTAGATGTCTCTTTTCTCAAAAAGCTAAAACTCATGTGTTTTGAGCCTTTCAAGTATGTCAGACGGATCGAGTGTCTTGAAGTCAGGACGTTCTTGAATCATTAGGGCTAGGGTGTCAAACGAGCTGTCAAGTGATCTCAGGAGTGTGTTGACGACTTCATGCTTGGTGATCTCAGTAGCGCCGAGGGCTTGAAGCTCATTTGTGATGTCAGTGAGTCCATCAAACGTGAGCTGAACATTCTCATTGTCGTTTCTCTTGAAGCGGTTGAAGAGGTTGCGAAGGACATTGATTCTTTGATTTCTCTGGGTTGATACACCTTCGTTGACCTTGGAGAGCCAGTCCCAGACTAGCTTAGATGTTTCTAGAGCACTCACATGTCCATACTGTCCTTTGGTCAGATGACCATAGATGATGTTCTTGGCCGTGGAGTCCAGTTGAACGAACTTCTTGACATCAGCAGGGGTGACACCTTCACCAGCCTTGGGGACGCCATTCTTAACGACATACCAGAGGTCGACGTCAATGGCTTCAAGATGCATGCGCATCTTATTCTTCCAGTAGGGATATTCGGTTCCATCGAAGACTGGGCACGCAGCAGAGACTTTGATTATCCCTGTAGTCGACATAGCTAAAACTCCAGGTGGTTAAACCGAATCACACAGAACAAGGGAGTACCTTGCTCTGATACCAATTGAAAGTGCTAGTGATCGACTAGAGGGGGGTGAATAGGCGATTTTTACGAGCGTCTTCAATACATGGAAGTTTAGAAGACAAACGATAGAAATAAACCTATTACCATGCAGCGGAAGGTAGACTACACTAGACAAGCCATAGTCAAGTATTCAGTGAAGTGAAGGCACAACGACTAATAGCAACTAGGCAGTATGGATCAGATTGGAAGATAGTATGAAGCCAATCAGAACAAGCAGTCACTCAGTGAAGACAAAAGATAATGCAAACGGGCAATGACTTCACAAGGACCAACTATACATAAAGAGATGGGAAGGATAGAACCAGTGGCTCATTGAAGACAATGAGTTGTTGGACCAGTTCCAGTTGCTGTGACAACTGTACATCTGGTTAGGGAAGCTGAGATTCAACTCAGAAGACCGTGTCTTCACCTTATTCCCCTTGAGCTAAGGACACCCAGTCCTCGCCCGATCACTCTAGTAAGTCTGTAAGTGCATCTAGTACCACCCCTAGTTGGTTTTGGAGTATTGACAACAAACCTAGTTGAGGGACTAATGTGTTTGTGAGAATTGCATGATAACACAGGTAGAAGTCCCTCATGATTCGGTTTTACTACCAGAGATGACCCCTAAAAATGTATGAAGACATTGAAGTCAAAGGTGGTATATGAAGATATTCACATTGAATACTATGACAAGAGAAGACACGATATGAAGCCTATGGAGCTCGAAATTTAGATCTTTCGTAGTTCTTTTTCTTTTGTGTTGAGTCATAGGAACCACCGTACTGTTAAGTGGGGTCCAAGAGAACCAGTTAGAATGACTGAAGTGATGCCCAAACCAAAAACATATGTCTTCGAGTGAAGACAATGAGAGCGAATCTTGTCCAGAGTCGGACAAGTCAGCTTTGCTTGTAGCCCAAGTAAAGTTGCCGTGTGAGTTTGAAATCTGACCGTTGGGACACGTGTCAGTTCCTTACTGACCCAGGGTCATTTCGGACAAATCAGGTCGGGTTGCCAAGTGGCTATAAATAGCCCACCCCTACAACCATAAACGGTTGGCTGCTCAGATTGAGAGTACGGCTTTTGTCGTTTGAGAGCAACCCACCTCGAAGCCTTTGAGAGAGAATTCCTTGCGAGGATAAAGCCCTAACCACCCAGAGCCAGAGAGAATTGGGCATCACTTAAGTCTTCTGGTCCGTGTGATCTGAAGACTTATTACACTTGAGGACTGTGCATCCTCCAGCCGGTTAGGCGTCGCGTTCTGAGCATCCAAGAGACATTGTGGATTGCCGGTGAACGAAGTCTGTGAAGGTTTGGGAGTCTACCTTGAAGACTTACCAGAGTGATTGGGCGAGGTCTATGTGACCTTAGCTCAAGGAGAATACGGTGAGGACTGGGTGTCCTGAGCTGCGTGTTCAGGATTGGGTGTCCGGGACTTTGTGTCCTAAGGTTTAAATACCTAGCCGCTCCAACCAGACATACAGTTGTCACAGCAACTGGAACTGGTCCAACAAATCATTGTCTTCAACGAGTCACTGGTTTCATCTTCACTTCACTTTACTTACTGTTACTCCTTGTGAAGTCATTGTATGCTTGCTCTATCATTTGTCTTCACTGAGTGACTGCGCGTTCTGTTTGGCTTCACAATATCTTCCTACCTGATCCTTACTACCTAGCTGCTATTAGTCTTTGTGCTTTCACTTCATTGAATACTTGACTATGGTTTGCCTAGTGTAGTCTACCTTCTGCTGCATGGTAATAGGTTTAATTTTATCGTTTGTCTTCAAAACTTCCATGTTCTGAAGACTTTCATAAAAATCGCCTATTCACCCCCCCCCCCTAGTCGATATAACGCACTTTCAATTGGTATCAGAGCAAGGTGCTCCCTTGCTCTGTGTGATTCGGTTTAACCACCTGGAGTTTTAGCTATGTCGACTGCAAGGATAATTAAAGTCTCCGCTGCGTGCCCCGTCTATGATGGAACTGAATATCCCTACTGGAAGTATAAGATGCGTATGCATCTTGAAGCCATTGACGTCGACCTATGGTATGTCGTCGAGAACGGCGTTCCCAAGGCTGGAGAAGGTGTCACTGCTGTTGATGTCAAGAAATTCGTTCAACTGGACTCTACTGCCAAGAATATCATCTGTGGTCATCTGACCAAAGGACAGTATGGCCGTGTGAGTGCTTTGAAGACATCCAAGCTGGTCTGGGACTGGCTCTCCAAGGTCAATGAAGGCATCTCAACCCAGAGAGATCAGAGAATCAGTGTCCTTCGCAACCTCTTCAACCGCTTCAAGCGAAATGACAATGAGAATGTCCAACACACATTTGACCGACTCACTGACATCACAAATGAGCTTCAAGCCCTCGGTGCCACTGAGATTACCAAACACGAAGTCGTCAAGAAGCTGCTGAGATCACTTGATAGTTTGTTTGACATCCTGGCCCTGATGATTCAAGAACATCCTGATTTCAAGACACTCGATCCGTCTGACATACTTGAGAGGCTCAACACACATGAGTTTCAGCTTTCGGAGAAAAGAGAGATCTACGGTCCAAACTATGGGCGAACTCGTGCCTTGAAGGCAAAAGTTGTCTCCTCATCTGAAGAAGAATCTGACAGTAGTTCTGATGACCCTGAAGACATTGGAAGGGAACTTGCTATGCTTGTCAAGAAGTTCCAAAAATTCACCAAGAAGAAAGGCTTCAGAAAGTCTTCCCGATCAAGTTCAAGGAATGATGAAGCTCCTGCTCATGACTACAAGAAGAAAACATGTCACAAGTGCAAGAAACTTGGCCACTTCATCTCTGAGTGTCCACAGTGGGACAATGAGAACAAAAAGAAGAAGAAGAGCAAGGAATATGACTCTGACGACAAGAAGAAGAATAAGAAATACTCAAAGTCTTCTTCCAAGTCTTCCTCAAAGTCTTCATCACACAAGAAGAACTCATCTGGCAAGGCACGTGCGTTTGTTGGCAAGGAAATGGATTCAGAGGAGGAGTCTGCTTCTGAGGAGGCGGAGGTGGAGTCTGAGGAGGAATCCGACTCAGGCGTCGCAAGTCTGGCTACAGCATACGTTGCCAAGTCCATCTTCAACACTGAAGACAATGACTTCATCACCGACACCGATGCAAATGACAAGGACTACTCCGCTTCTACCTACTGCTTCGTGGCATGCGGTGCCAAGGTAAACACACGCACTACTCACTATCAAACATCTAGTGACGATGACTCTAATTGTGGTTCAAAACCTAGCTACAAAACACTTGCTAAAATTGCAACTGAACAACAAAAAGCTATGGAACATATTCAAAAACTGTTAGACAGAAGCGATGATCTGTTAGGTGCTGAAATGACTCGATCTGAATCCTTAATTGAAGACATAAAAAATCTTCACGTTAAGTATCAGGAACTTGAAAGTCGTCATGAAACTCTCTCAACAACTCATGAAAAGCTTTCCTATGATTATCTTCAATGGAAGCAAGATCTTGAGAAATTGAGAGTTCATGAAGATCTTCAAACGGAAAACGAGTCACTTCGCGCCAAACAGATCAGTCCCGCTCAAGAAGGATTTGAACCACCATGTCTTAAATGCATTGAGCGTGATAATGCTACTTCTGTTGCTGAATGTTCTACTGCTACTGTTGTTGCAATATCTTCAACTGTTGATGCGGTAACTAACCCCTCTGCTAAGGATACCACCGCTATTGCTGATGAGAATGCTAGGTTGAAGACATTGCTTGAAACAGGGATGTACAAAAGTCTTCAAGGGCATCAGACACTATGTGATGTCCTCAAAAAGCAGATTCTGAACCGAAACCCTAGGAAAGAGGGTGTTGGGTTTGTAAGGAAAATGAATGCAGATGGCTCTTACTGGAAACCTGAGCAGTACCCCAAAACCATGTGGGTAGCTGCAAAGGAACCTTCAGCAGATCAATCCAATCTAACTGGCTTCACTTGTGCTAACCCCATTATCATTGATGAATCCTTTGATGCAAACTATATAC
Organism: Triticum aestivum; assembly: GCF_018294505.1. NCBI lineage: Eukaryota > Viridiplantae > Streptophyta > Magnoliopsida > Poales > Poaceae > Triticum > Triticum aestivum. Next base: position 508,369,641 of record NC_057797.1, read on the forward strand.
TGTTTAAGAATCAGAATGGTGAAGTGTTTGCCAGGTACATTGGTACTAACTGCAGGAATGGACCGCCTATGAAGAAGATCTGGGTTCCGAAAAGGTGTCTGGAAAATCTTCCTGTGAATGTCTTCATGACACCTCACTTGAAGAAGACAAACCCCAGACCAAAGGCTTCATACGGTCCAAAGGCTTCATACAGACAGAGAACTCACCTGAGTCGCACTAACGCAAATGTTTTGCAGGAAAATCATACTCAGGCATATGAATATGAGAGCGGTTCATCAAACCGCCATGTTCATAAGACCAAAAACTATTCTGCTTATTCTTATGAGTACTATTGTCCGCCTGCAAGACTGTTTGCTAAGGCTTCAAAGCCAAAATTCTCAGATGTTGCACTTAGACTTATTGCTTCTAAGCCACCCTTGAAGATGTGGGTGGTTAAGAAGGCTTAACTCTCTTTTGCAGGGAAAGGTCTCCAGCAGAAAACCAAAATCGTCTGACGCTATTGCTGGGGACCTTAAACATCTTGTAGGGCGCAAGATCAAATGCCCAAATGGTCTTACTATGTACTTCGTACCTGAATCGCTTGCTACTCTCCCTATTAGTCCTAACCTGGATCTAAGCTTTCATAACCCACTGGTTCGTCAAATGTTTTTGCTTCACAATGCTCTTGGTGAAGCCTATCCCCCTAACTGCACTGTAGGGTATGACACCAGCGTCTTCAGAATGGATTATTGACAGTGGGTGTACAAATCACATGACTGGCAAAAGAAGTCTTCTTATGGACTCAACCTTACGCCCATCCGACAAGAGCCACATCACATTTGCTGACACTGGTAAAAGTAAGGTATTGGGTCTAGGTAGAGTTGCAATCTCAAGGCGTCAACACATGGATAAAGTCATGCTTGTTGAATCCCTTGGCTTCAACTTAATGTCTGTCTCAATGCTTTGCGATTTGAACATGATCATAATGTTTGGAAAATATCATTGCCTTGTACTAATGGAATCTGACAAGTCTCTAGTGTTCGAAGGGTATCGAAAAGATGATTTGTACGTGGTAGAATTCTCAGCAGGGCCACAGCTTGCAGTATGTCTTCTAGCAAAGGCTTCAGAATGCTAGCTCTGGCATTGGAGGCTTGGACATGCTGGCATGAGGAACCTCCACACCCTTGCAAAGAAGAAGCATGTCATAGGCATCGAGGGCGTCAAGTTCAAGAAAGACCACTTATGCAGTGCCTGTGAAGCAGGGAAGATGACGAGGGCCAAACATCCCTCGAAGACAATCATGACTACTACTCAACCCTTCGAACTACTTCACATGGATCTTTTCGGTCCCACTCATTACTCAACTCTAACTACTACTGCTTGCCTCTATGGCTTCGTTATTGTTGATGATTATTCTAGATATACTTGGGTGCACATAATTCTTTACAAGACTGAAGTGCAGGATGTTTTCAGACGCTTCGCCAATCGAGCTATGAACAATTTTGGCGCCAAGATAAAGCACATCATAAGTGACAATGGCACTGAATTCAAGAACACTGGCCTTGATACATATCTTGATACCTTGGGCATCACACATGAATTCTCAGCCCCGTACACGCCACAGCAGAATGGCATCGTCAAACGCAAGAACAGAACACTAATTGAGATGGCCAGAACGATGCTAGATGAATACAAGACCCCAAGAAAATTCTGGCCCAAAGCCATTGATACTGCATGCCATACAATCAATCGTGTTTATCTTCACAAGCTACTGAACAAAACATCTTATGAGCTCCTTACTGGCAAGAAGCCAAATGTCAGTTACTTCAGAGTATTTGGCGCAAGGTGCTGGATCAAAGACCCACATCACACCTCAAAATTTGCACCAAAAGCACATGAGGGTTTTATGCTTGGATGTGGAAAGGATTCACACTCCTACAGAGTCTTCAATCTCTTTCATTACAAAGTGGTTGAAACAGTGGATGTGCAGTTCGATGAGACCAACGGTTCACAAAGAGAGCAGCTGCCAAATGTGCTAGATGAAGTTCCATCCAGTGAATCAATCAAGCTAATGGGAACTGGAGAAATTATACCTTTTGAAGCTCATCCTGAAGAAGAACTTATCATTTCAGCACCTGATCAACATGAAGACAATGCTCAGCCTGAAGATATTCCTTCCAACAACGACAATGAACAGCAAGAGCAAAGTCTTCGCCCTATACATCCTCGCGTTGCCAATGAAGTGCAGATTGAAAGAATAATTGATAGCATCAGTGCACCTGGTCCACTCACTCGTTCAAGGGCAACTCAGCTAGCAAATTTCTGTGGGCACTTCGCATTCATCTCAATAGCAGAACCCAAGAAAGTTGAAGAAGCCTTCATGGAACCTGAATGGATTCAAGCTATGCAAGAAGAGCTTCAACAGTTTGAGGTGAATAATGTGTGGGAACTGGTTAAGCGTCCTGATCCACGGAAGCACAATATAATAGGCACCAAATGGATATACCGCAACAAGCAAGATGAGCATGGTCAAGTTGTCAGAAACAAAGCTCGTCTCGTTGCTCAAGGATATACTCAAGTGGAAGGCATTGACTTCGATGAAACATTTGCTCCTGTGGCTAGACTTGAAGCCATACGCATACTGCTGGCCTATGCAAATCATCATAACATACTTCTATATCAAATGGATGTGAAAAGTGCCTTTCTCAATGGCAAGATTGAAGAAGAAGTGTATGTTGCACAACCGCCTGGCTTTGAAAATCCGAAACATCCTGACATGGTATACAAGCTCAACAAGGCACTGTATGGCCTCAAACAAGCCCCTCGGGCCTGGTATGACACACTCAAATACTTCCTGAAGAGCAAAGGCTTCATACCTGGTTCCCTAGATCCCACTCTTTTCACGAAGACATATGATGGTGAACTGTTTGTGTGCCAAATATATGTGGATGACATTATCTTCGGCTGCACCAATCAGAAGTACAGTGAAGAGTTTGGATATATGATGCAAGAGCAATATCAGATGTCCATGATGGGGGAGCTGAAGTTCTTCCTTGGTCTTCAAATACGACAACAACGCAATGGCATCTTCATATCTCAAGAGAAGTATCTCAAAGATTACCTGAAGAAGTTCGGTATGCAAGACTGCAAAGGCTTCACAACACCAATGCCAGCCAAACATCATCTGGGTCCTGACGACAATGGTAAAGAGTTCAATCAAAAGGTATACCACTCCATGATTGGTTCTTTACTTTATCTATGTGCATCTAGGCCAGATATTATGCTTAGTGTTTGCATGTGTGCTCGATTTCAAGCGGCACCAAAGGAGTCGCATCACTTAGCTGTGAAGCAAATTCTTCGATATTTGGCTCACACCCCAACTCTAGGATTATGGTATCCAAAGGGCTCAGAGTTTGATCTGGTTGGATTCTCGGATGCTGATTATGCTGGTGACAAAGTTGATCGCAAGTCTACATCAGGCACATGTCACTTTCTGGGATGATCACTTGTATGTTGGTCTTCAAAGAAGCAGAACTGTGTATCTCTCTCCACTGTTGAATCTGAATACATTGCTGCTGGATCTTGTTGCGCTCAGCTTCTGTGGATCAAGCAAACACTCAAGGACTATGGCATTCATCTGAAGCAAGTGCCACTTTACTGCGACAACGAAAGCGCCATCAAGATTGCTAACAACCCAGTTCAGCACTCGAAGACAAAGCACATTGAAATTCGTCATCACTTTCTCAGAGATCATGTTGTGAAGGAAGACATTGATATCATACACATCGACACTGAAGAGCAATTAGCAGATATCTTCACCAAGCCCTTGGATGAGAAGAGGTTTTGCAAGTTACGTTGTGAGCTAAATATCCTGGAATCCTCAAATGTCCTGTGATCAGGCACACATCCTAACCCTTATGCATATTGATGACTTAGATGTGCAACACACGAAGTGAAGTATATCTTCAATCAATGAAGACATACATTCTAAGTGTGAATACATTAATGTGGAAATTGACTTCGGAGCGCCACGATAATTGTGCGCCGTGTCTGGGTCTAATACTTCCTATACGGTGGGTAACGCCACCACCAAACGTTCTATTTTGAAGTGTTTCACTCATGGCGTTACCTTGCAATGTCTTCACATTTGGTTTGGCTTCGAACTCAACATATTTTCATGATTATCTTCACTATGTTGATTATAAATATATATATATATATATATATATATATATATATATATATATATATATATATATATATATGCTAGTGTTCTGTCCTCCACAGCATTCACTTATAGCTATGTCTTCGTGTTGAATCTTTTGAACTAAGTGAATGTGATCGGACCCCAACTTCTCTATGCTTTCTATCTCAAACTCTATCTCTCCAAGTCATATGCATTTTATTGAAACTGTCGAATGTCTTCTCTGCGTCCTTGTGAGCAGAAAATACACAGACAACCATTAAGTCCGTTTTCAATGCTCATTCCTCCACATGAAATCCGGAGAAGTAGGAACGACCACCCGACAATCCAGGCGTGCGTGGGACGTGGAACAAACCCCAAAATTCCACATACTGGCCACGTGTTTCTCAGATGAGAATCACCAGGGGCACCTGTGTAATAGCACAGTGCCGCCCCTGTGCCTATAAATACACACTCACAGCGGTCATTATCTCTTCTTCCACCCTCGCACGAACCCTAGCGCCACCGCTAGCTCTCGACGACGCCGGCGACGAAGCGCTTCGCTGCCGCAACCTCTCCGATGCCGTCTTCACGCCGACCGCGGACATCTTCCTCTCCGCCGTCGCCGTAGGTGTCCTCCATCGCCAAGTTAGGGCACAGAAGAGTGAACTACTCGGCCTCATCTCCCACTCCATCTAGCAGTTCTCAGTGTGGTAAATAAAACTCCCCTTTTACAACACCGTTGATCCTATTGATCTGTCACTTTCTACCACAAGCAGTTTCTGTTCATACAAGCTAGATCTCTCTCATACTGCATCTCATAACATGCCTAGTATATTCACTTATGCTTCACAAAGTAGTTAGATTCCTCACTTGTACTGATCTGTGGATTCGTACAAATCTGGAACCAACTTCTTATCTATGAGTGAATGTCTTCGCACGATGAGGTCAATGTCTTCTAAACTGATTGATCTTCAAAATCTTCTGAGAATGCATATGACCTCTTCCCCTTCCCTCGCACCTTAATGCTGTCATAGGTACATGTCCGTGGGAGAATCCTTTGGTTCTCATAGTCTGCATTCATTTGCAGAATTCTTACAGCATCACATAAATTCTCCTGAAGCCAGTTCCTGTTGGTCCAGCAAACGAAAACCTTTGAAGCCTTTGAACGTCTTGAAGCCTTTCAAGTTAAAGTTTATGGCTTCAGAAAAGGCAGCAAGGAAGGGTGGCAAAAAGCGTCGTGGTGAGACCTCCACAGATCTGCTAGATGAACTCTTAGAAATGTACAAGACAGATCCTGAAGAGGATTACAATCAGCGCAAGACCCGAATCCAATGGATTCGAAGATATTGGGCAGAACAATGGTTCAAATACAGATTTGTGACCCAGGAGTATGCTGAGAAAAACGCCATCAAGAGACCGTGGGGAGACATCCTATTCAAGAATCTTCTACCCAAGTCCAGAGATGAAGCCATTGCTCAAGGCTTCTATCCATGCATGGTCCGTGGACCACAGCCTGCTGATGCACACTCGTCGTCACTGCTATGGTGTCGTGACGACAATCTGTTCAAGCGCAACTTCCAGTTTGCTTAAAACTCTGCGAAGCAAAACAAGAAGACTTTTGGGTTAGACTTCAACCCTGGTCCCTCATCTCCAAGGGCAGATGGCACACGACATGCAGAACCCAATGTCATCGGTCCTTTCGCCAACCTTGAAGGCCTCATCACCTACATCTTGGTTCAAGGGACTGCAGTGAATGAGCCTGCAGCTGACACTAAGTCTGATGATGCGCCTGCAGAGCCGAAGCCAAAGTAGTTGAAGAAGCCAAAAGCTTTAAAGCCAGCCCCTTCACCAAAAATCTCCAGAGCGAGGCCATTGGCAACTGCACCTCCTAAAGACAGTGTGCAGTCTGAAGATTTATCACGCGTCTCCAAGCCCCAGAAGGCCAAGATGCCTCTGTCTAACACTGGCAAAGAGCTAACAGCTGCCGCCATCCTGCGCAATGACGACATTGATCTGTCAAGTGATGAAGATCTTGCAGATGACGCTCTTGAGCAACTCATCAAGAGCAAAGAATAAGCAGAAATCTTCAATGATCTGCCTCTCTTTGATGTCACCATCATCCACAACTTCATTGACGAGTGGTTTGACATGCCAAACATCAGCTTTGAAGATCTGCAGCTACCTATTGGCCTCAGTGTCGCCTTCCAAGGCGCCATTGCTTCAGAACTTGCTATTGCCCAACGCATTGTTGAACTGAAGCAGAAGATTGACTATGAAAAGGCTCAGTTCAAGAAGCATATGGCCAAGCTCAGCGTGCAAGAAGTGAAGAACTTCAAGACAATGATGCACGAGCTCAAGGAAGCCTTTATGAAGAAGCGTGCAGAAGCTCAGGGTTCGCGTGAGCGCATGAAGACTCTGGCTGACAGATGTGTGCAAGCCTATAATGAGGCTGAGAAGCGCAAGGCACTTGGGCGTCCTGGCATCGACCCCAGGATGGCCGCAAAGAAGAAGAAGAAGCCTGCTACAGCTGAATCTGATGCACCAAGGCAAGAAGCAGTTCCGGTTGTCTTCCCAACAAGAATGACTGGCTCGAAGCCAAAGAGTCGGTCCACAGCTTTAGAGCTCAAGAAGACAAGAATTGCTGAGGCTGAAGCCAGGAAGAGGAAACACTCTGAAGACTCTCCTACTGCCCCCACCAAGAAAAAGCGAAAAACCAAGAAAGCTCGGGCTGCTCCCACAGAGCCCTTGATAGTTGAACCCATTTCTATGGTTCATCCTGACGCAGAACATCAACTGACAGTTCATGAGCCTGCTTCCACAGAGGCTCCTGAAGCTGAAGACATTCTAGCAGCTGATCCCATCGCTGCTGAAGACATTGGTCATCATGACAATGTAGAAGATGATGCAGTCCTTCCTCAGTTAGAAAACAGCGAACTCATCAGCATTGGTCGTCCACTGACGCCAATTGCATAGGATGCTTCATGGGCGGATCGCCCACAAGAGGAATAAGACTATGAGGCCCAGCCCACTCCAACTCCACAGGCGTCGTCTGCGTTCCGCAGGCTTCGCAAAGATCCAAGGCCTCAAGTCTCTGCTGAAGACATTCCGGCTGCATCAGCCGCAGAAGAAGAAGTACCACAAGATCCCACTCCCCTGCTCCGTCAAGAAGCAGTTCTCCAGGAGAACGTGCCTATGATCGACCCTCCAGCTAGTCAAGTGGAGGATGAAAATCTTGAGGCTGCCACAACCACCAATGAAGCTAATGTGGAGCCCTCCCCAGCAAAAGCTTCAGAAGACAGCGAAGCCACTGATCCCGCCACTTTTGTTCCTGAGTCTGCTGCCGGTCCCCAATTCAACTATCATGTTGAGCACAAGCCTCAGGTCCAGAAGCCAATCCCAAGACTGCCAAGGTTTCCAGGTCCTGCATCAGCACCTGGCTCCTTCAACATCAATGGCTTCAGGGCAGACAACATGTTCTTCGATAGCTCCAGGAACCCCTACTCAAGGGAAAGGATATCATCTGATCGGTTCTGGAGCTATCCTCAGCGAAGCTATTACTCTTGCATTCTTTACAACCAAGGTCACATCTTTCCACACAAGCGCCTTGACGTTGAAGCTATAGCTGGTCTGCCCTGTCTAGAAGAAGTGTTGGATTGCTTCAAGCAAGTGGGTCTGCTGCAGTTTGTTACTGATGAAGAGCATTGGAATGAAGAGCTGCTGCTACAATTCTATGCCACACTTCACATCAAAGGGTATAGCAGAGATCCGAAGACTTGGGTCCTGGAGTGGATGACTGGCAACATTCATCATGAAGCCAATGCATTTGACATCATTGAGCTCACTGGCCTGCCCACTCCTGGCGATCTCTTCGAGCAAGGCTGTCAGCTGCACGCTGAAGCTACTGAGAGCATCTTTCAGCGACCAGAACCTAATATGAGTCAAATTCTCAGCATGATGAAGCCATTGCCTCAAGATGCTGCGTATCCCACAGAGTTCTTCATTGAAGACCTTGAGTACCTGCCCAGAACCATCTATCACATCATCAGGCGAACTCTCTGGCCTATCAAAGGGAACTCTCCAAATGCCAAGCTTCAGGGTGTAATGAAGACTTTGGTCTTCTATATACTTCATGGCAAATGCTTCAATGCACAGGACTTCTTCATACGCCAACTTGCTGCATCATGCATTGATCTGTTTGGTTTGAAGTTCTACGCCCCTTGGGTCATGCGGCTGATTAAGCAACACTCCGCCATCTCGTATTAGCCCTCAGCCCGCAACCATCGGATCTTCTTGCCTGACGTGGACATGTCTACTGAAGCCATATATTCTGAGCCTGCCAAGCAACCTCTAAGTCTTCAGAATGCAGAACATCAGAGTTTTACTCAGAACGTTGAAGGCGTTGAAGCAGTTTCTCGGGTGTATCCTTTGGCTGGCACTACACGTGCACCACACCCTGCTTCAACTGAAGCCACTGACAGTGCCACTACTTCAAGACCCAAGAAGCGCACTCATGTTCTCAACGACCGAGAGCTTCTTGTGGCCCTACATCAGAAACAAGATAGGCATCATGACTGGCTGAAGCGTCAGATGAAAAGCCTCTTGGTGGATGTTAATCGCACTCGAAATCTTGCCACCAAGAATGCTTTCGTTGCCCATGAAACCTATCGCCGCACATGGAAAGGGCTAACGATGATGCTTTCTAAAGCTGATCTTCAAGAGGATGGCTTCACTGAGAGATTCAAGTTTGACTCCGCACCTCCTCGAAGGGCTGTGCTGCTGGGAACTCCATCCCTTGAAGACTCTGAGTTCTCTTCCTCTGCTGCCACAGTCACTGCCAGAATTATTGAGGAAGAAGACGATGCTACTTCACCGCCACCTGCTTCAGCACCTCCAAGCTCTTCTGCACTGCCAAACAACACCAACAACCCTGCTACTTCACCTACTCCTCATGGGAACGAGTAGAGGCTCCATGTCTTCAAACCTTTTTGGTCATTACTGACAAAAGGGGGAGAAGAAAATGAGATTGATAGTCTTCAAGCGGGTTCATATGGGCGGGTGCCTTATATTTTGCTTCGTGCTTACAACTCTCATTTTTTTTGCTACATTTGGTTCTTATGAGTTGTAACACTTAAACTAGATGGTCGTCTGCTACTTATTTGCCACCTTGTTTTGCGAAGATAAATTCCGCATGTGCGACGATAAATTCCGCACGTAGCTCATTCTGCAGACGTCCATTTTCCATTATGCATGTCATTACCTTCATATACTTTCACATGCATAGTGGATTGTCATCATAAGTTGAAGTGGATCTCCACAAGTACCACATGCCATGTGCATTTGCATTCCAAAAGCAAATTAACTTATATGCACATCTTCAGGGGGAGCCCTTGCAACTTATGAAGACAATTCCTTATCCTTTACAATTTCACAGATTATATTCCCCGTTGAAAACTTCAACTAGTTTGTCATCAATCACCAAAAAGGGGCAGATTGTAAGTGCATCTAGTGCCACCCCTAGTTGGTTTTGGAGTATTGACGACAAACCTAGTTGAGGGACTAATGTGTTTGTGAGAACTGCAGGATAACACAGGTAGAAGTCCCTCATGATTCGGTTTTACTACCAGAGATGACCCCTAAAAATGTATGAAGACATTGAAGTCAAAGGTGGTATATGAAGATATTCAGATTGAAGACTATGACAAGAGAAGACACGATATGAAGCCTATGGAGCTCGAAGACTTAGATCTTTCGTAGTTCTTTTTCTTTTGTGTTGAGTCATAGGAACCACCGTACTGTTAAGTGGGGTCCAAGAGAACCAGTCAGAATGACTGAAGTGATGCCCAAACCAAAAAACCTATGTCTTCGAGTGAAGACAATGAGAGCGAATCTTGTCCAGAGTCGGACAAGTCAGCTTTGCTTGTAGCCCAAGTAAAGTTGCCGTGTGAGTTTGAAATCTGACCGTTGGGACACGTGTCAGTTCCTTAGTGACCCAGGGTCATTTCGGACAAATCAGGTCGGGTTGCCAAGTGGCTATAAATAGCCCACCCCCTACAACCATAAACGGTTGGCTGCTCAGATTGAGAGTACGGCTTTTGTCGTTTGAGAGCAACCCACCTCGAAGCCTTTGAGAGAGAATTCCTTGCGAGGATAAAGCCCTAACCACCCAGAGCCAGAGAGAATTGGGCATCACTTAAGTCTTCTGGTCTGTGTGATCTGAAGACTTATTACACTTGAGGACTGTGCATCCTCCAGCCGGTTAGGCATCGCGTTCTGAGCATCCAAGAGACATTGTGGATTGCCGGTGAACGAAGTCTGTGAAGGTTTGGGAGTCTACCTTGAAGACTTACCAGAGTGATTGGGCGAGGTCTATGTGACCTTAGCTCAAGGAGAATACGGTGAGGACTGGGTGTCCTGAGCTGCGTGTTCAGGACTGGGTGTCCGGGACTGTGTGTCCTAAGGTTTAAATACCTAGCCGCTCCAACCAGACGTACAATTGTCACAGCAACTGGAACTGGTCCAACAAATCATTGTCTTCAACGAGTCACTGGTTTCATCTTCACTTCACTTTACTTATTGTTACTCCTTGTGAAGTCATTGTATGCTTGCTCTATCATTTGTCTTCACTGAGTGACTGCGTGTTCTGTTTGGCTTCACAATATCTTCCTACCTGATCCTTACTACCTAGCTGCTATTAGTCTTTGTGCTTTCACTTCATTGAATACTTGACTATGGTTTGCCTAGTGTAGTCTACCTTCCGCTGCATGGTAATAGGTTTAATTTTATCGTTTGTCTTCAAAACTTCCATGTTCTGAAGACTTTCATTAAAATCGCCTATTCACCCCCCCCCCTCTAGTCGATATAACGCACTTTCAAAGTCTTCAAGGTAGACTTCCAAACCTTCACAGACTTTGTTCACCGGCGATCCACAATGACTCTTGGATGCACAGAACGCGACGCCTAACCGGCTGGAGGATTCACAGTCCTCAAGTGTAATAAGTCTTCAAATCACACAGACAGGAAGACTTAAGTGATGCCTAACAATCTTTGGCCCTGGGTGTTTAGGGCTTTATCCTCGCAAGGAATTCTCTCTCAAAGACTTCGAGGTGGGTTGCTCTCAAACGACAAAAGCCGTGCACTAACTCTGAGCAGCCAACCGTTTATGGTTGTAGGGGGTGGGCTATTTATAGCCACTAGGCAACCCGACCTAATTTGTCCGAAATGACCCTGGGTCACTAAGGAACTGACATGTGTTCCAACGGTCAGATTTCAAATACACACGGCAACTTTACTTGGGCTACGAGCAAAGCTGACTTATCCAGCTCTGGATAAGATTTGCTCTCATTGTCTTCGCTCGAAGACATAGGATTTTGGTTAAGCATCACTTCAGTCATTCTGACTGGTTCACTTGGACCCCACTTAATAGTACGGTGGTTCCTATGACTCAACAAAGAAGAAAAAGAACGACGAAACAACTAAGTCTTCGCGCTCCATAGTCTTCACACAATGTCTTCTCTTGTCATAGTCTTCAATGTGAATGTCTTCACATACCACCTTTGACTTCAATGTCTTCATACATTTTTAGGGGTCATCTCTGGTAGGAATACCGAATCAATGAGGGACTTCTACCTGTGTTATCCTGCAATTCTCATAAACACAGTAGTCCCTCAACCAGGTTTGTCGTCAATACTCCAAAACCAACTAGGGGTGGCACTAGATGCACTTACAGAAACTGACCCGTAATGAATATTGTATCACTTTATACCCATTAACGGCCTGTTATTCCATTGGGCCGTTTCCAGCCCAAGTTATCTTTCGGCCTTCTCAGGGCCCATTGATTCTTGGGCTCATTTGCGGCATTCGGTTACACATGGCCCGTTACTGTCATTTTCTGCTTGTGGGCCAAATTCAGCCCGTCGTTACAGTCGGCCCTTTTGCGGACCGTTAATACGTTGGGCCGTTTTCATAGAGTTATCAAATATGGCCTATTGACGGCCTGTTATGTACCACGAATAGTACGACCCATGATTGGCGAAATGATGATACGCCCCGTAGAAGGCTCATGGATCCTACGGCCCGTATGAGGCCCATGGATAGTACGGCCCGTAGAAGGCCCATGGACCCTACGGCCCGAAGAAGGCCCATGGACCCTACGGCCCGTAGAAGGCCCATGGACCCTAAGGCCTGTATAGAAGGCCGATGGATCCTACGACCGGACGAATGCCCATGGATCATACGGCCTGAGGAGGCTCATGGTTACAACAGTCCGTGTGTTGCCATGATTATTTTGGCCTAGTTACCAAAAATAGGCTATTGTGGCCACTAGAAAAAATATAGAAAAAGAACTGCAGTGACTACAAGTAAACAACTAAACAAGACAATAAGGAAATAAATAAGCAAGCAATTAACGCTATTACACATATTACATCCACTGGGCATCAAAGTTCGCCACCAGTGGAAATATAGGGAACAAAGCAGCACATTACATACACTGGCCGTCAAAATTGACCACCAGTGCAAATAAACACGGCAGCAAAACAAGAGCATAACTGAAACAACTTCAGAAGAGCTCAAGAAACGTTATCCTGGGTATCCACCATGCTGGCAATAATCTTAGCAAGCTGATTAGCTTTGTCCTGTTTGGCGCTAAAATCCTCCAACGCTTGCTGTTGCACCAGAAAGTATGCATCTGAATGCTCCAGGGACTTCCACAGTCCTTCCGCTTCTTGTCGCAGCACAGCTGATCGATGTCTTTCAGCTTGTAGTTGAGACTCAAGAAACCGAACTGATTCAGACAGTGAGTTTGAATAGCTTGTGCAAGCGGTAGTGGCCAGTAACTCGAACACTAAACCAAGACAGGACTTTGGGGTTGTCTCGTTGTCTTCAAGTAGTCTTCCTTAGCTGTTTTATCAGCTTTGTTGGAGACCAACAAGGATGTGTCACTATCCCGAACCTTATCTGCATTACTTCCTTTGCCATTGCTTAATAAGCCACTCTTCCCCAATATTCTGTCAGCATTCTAAGAGAAGAAACAAGCAGACACACAACAAGTTTAGCATGTACTAGTATATGAAACTCATTTCGGTGAACCAGTTCATTAGTAAGGTGGACAGGATTAAACTACCAAGTCTTCTATTGCCAAGTACTAGTACATAATAAAAGCATCAAACAAACATATATCTATGTCCTATGGTCACTGCATTGTCTTGCCAAATCAAAATAGAGACACGGTTCAAATCATATCAGTTCAAGACAAAGCAGCAGTGAAAGAATACAAAGCGTGGGAAACTACACGGCACAACAAGATTTCAGATGGGTACCATGGGTCTACATGTACAACAACACTATTGGCTCTGTTGTGATGCTAGTAATGTGCATGATACGAAAGTCAACTATATACACAATTGAAATTGAAATCAACAGAGCTATTGATAAGAGCAAACATGTTAAAGAAACATGCGTGAACATACCTGTTGTGCCATTGGAGTTTCGATTGGATCCTTCAATTTAAAAATAAGTTTGTATGAGTAAATACAGTGATACAAGAGCAAAGCAATCATAGTTAAAAAAAGGCGCGCCTAAGCGAGTGCTTAAGCGCGCCTAGGCTCTAGGCGTTGACAAAACGCATTGCACATAACTACGCACAATCTGTGCATAACTGCGCATAAGCATGCACTTTGGTCAGTAAAGCGCAAGGCGGTGGCAAAACGCACAATTAACGCCTAGTGCTTTTTAAAACCATGATAGCAATGGAATCTTAAATTAGAACAGTTGTTCTTCAGGTTTAGGCACTTGTTCTACATGAACAGAGTACAGTAAGCCGCAAGAATATAATACTTAAAAATAGAAAATGAGCTCATAGACATTACCACATTCTTGGTTCGGGACCAGTACAGAACAAGGCGTTCCCAGTCATCGTCCAGTAAATGTGTCTCAGGAGAACGTAAGGGAATTTGATGAGTTTCTTTGCCGGTGAAGTACGTTTTCTTCAGGTAATTCCGATACTGCCACCAAGCATTCTTGAAGATAGCAGAGGTATTAGCACAGGTATTCTGCATGCTCTCCTTCCTCTGGATTACAATCTGGAGAGGGGTGGGGAGGGTTTGCCATTGAACCCACCATGGAGCGATGTCTGCATGACATTGTATTGCCGCGCAAAACTCTTCTCTTTTTCTCTACATGTTCAGCATGACTGTGTACAATATCTGACATCCATACGAAAAAATATGGTGAGACTATGTAAGGAGAGCATGTAGAAATTTAGAGTGATGGTAACAACCAGTGGATCGACGTTTTTCCGTTGAACCAAAATAGCCCTAATGGATCGACGTGAATGTATAGAAATAAGTGATGCAACAAGTGTACAACCTCTTTGCCGTAGCCGTGTCGACCTCAACATCATTGGGTTGGTCACTGAAGCAGTTGAGGCAGAGGTGGCTGTCGGAGGTGTGGATGAAGATCTGAGGAATCTGTAGACGGCGTCCAGGGCACTGCTCTGTTGTGATGGATTATTCTGTCGTTGGAGCAGCTCCGGTGAGCCGTAAGACGTCCAGGCTGAAGCAGCACAAGACAGACATCGTCAATCTCAAGTGGTATTCTAATAGCATCTCCAATAGATGATGTTAAATGGATGTAAAATTAACATCACCAAAAACCACCTGACTACAACAGATGAGGTAAAAACTGTTGACTCGGAACTTAACTGTCGAAACTGAAATTTACTATGGTATCTGAATGCTACTGTCGAAACTGAACGCAATGGTAGCAGAGAGGCACTTGACTGCAGTTCATCTTCAACCTGCACACCCCTGAGCCGCCAGCCACCACCGGCCGAAGCGCCAGCCCCAGCGCCGCCTCGCCGCCCCGAAACAATTCGCCACCGCCGCCCCGGCCAGCCCTCTAGGCCCCCCGCCCCCACCCTGAACCCTAAGATAGATAGTGGGGTACCTCTCCGGCGAGCCCCCGTCCCCGCTGTGGGTGGTTCTTCCTTAACTCCGGTGAGCCCCCCCCCCCAACCCCTGAAAATCA